>NC_056733.1:1105872714-1105878509 GCF_019279795.1 Protopterus annectens
ATTACTAAAATCACATTTTCTTATAGCCGCACAATGCTCTTTGATTCTTGTAGACAGCTTCGTCTTGTTTTACCAATATAAAATGCTGAACACAATGTGCAGATAGCTGCATAAACAACATTGTCTGAATTGCAGTCAAAATATGTAGTATAATGTATTTTAAAATTATTATGTTTAAAAGTATATGAGGCACCTGTAAGAATATTCTTACAGGCAACGCATTTTCCACAAGTAAACATCCCTTTATTACTATGAATGACAGGGGGTGTAACAATAAATTGAGTGTCTCTATTTTCAAATAGAGAACGTAAAGATTTAAATTTTTGTGTGTAAAAACAGGACCTAGCCCTAATTTGTTGTCAACCTCCTGGCTGGAGGTAAGAATATCCCAGTTATTATAAAACACTTTCTTAATAGCTATAGAGTCCCTGCAAATAGGAACTGGGAAACTAGTGAATCTATCTATAGAGTTATGTGTAGAAAGAGAGTGTCCTGAATTATGTATTTGAGAAACGTACTGAGAGGTGCAGGACAAGGGAGTAGTCCGTGATTCAAACATAGTATTGGTTATATCATTTATAGTGTTATTACACTCACTGGTCACAAGGGGAGTAGTCTGTATTTCATTCATACTATTGGTTGTATTTTTCTTCGGAGAGAAGCCTTTTAAAAGAATAGGAGGATAATTAGTGTGCCTTAAAAAGACTACATCTTTAACAATAGAATTCAGTAAATCAGTAGGGTAACCTCTCTCTATAAGAAAGGAACTAAAAACGTCACATTCATGTAAAAAAACATTATCAGAAATAATCCTAGACAATCTGATGTACTGACCTCTGGCCATATTAACTTTCATAAATAGAGGATGCATACTGCAGAAATGTAAATAATTATTTCTGAATGTCTTTTTCCTAAATATAGTAGAGTTCCAAGTTAAAGAATTTGTATCAATGGAAATAAGTACATCTAAAAAGTTAACCTGCTTCCCAAAAGCAGCGATCGATCTTTGGAAGGAGTGCCTACTTCAGGACTTAACAACATTTCGACTACCACTATTACATCTACTACTAGTCGGGAAACTATTCTTATTCCGACTTCTCTAAACTTAAAGAATCCAGAGGTTCAACTACAGTTTCTTCTAAATGGAAATATTATCACTAATCATAAGGAACCTACAAATACAGTATCTGAATCGTCAGCACAACAGATTCCTACTACAGTTCGTTTGAATGAGATGCCAGTTCAGGTTCCTACTACAGTTCATTTGATTGAGATGCCGGTTCCTACTGGTCAGACATATACGCAGTCAACTGCTGTACATTTACAAAACAATAAACTGAACAATGAGTTCCTGGTTCCTGACAGCAGATCTAATGTACAATCAAATGCTGTAACTTTAGAGAACAATGCATGGAATAATACTTATAACAGACTGTCTAATTCACCCACTTTACGAATTCCGTTGATGCATGGTAACACCACTTTACCTGTCACTGGACAACAAACTAGTCCTTTAGCATTTCAGAGACTTAATATACAGCAACCGTTACCTACCCAACAACAACATATACATGTAAATGTTTCAGAAGACGTGTTATCTTTCACCAACACGGAAAATGTACCTAACCCATTTGCAGAGGTAAATAACATTAATGAATCTCCTGATTTCATGCATTCTAGACAGTCTACTGCAACAAATAATTTGAAACAGATGCTTTTTAAGCTTGAAAGACTTTTCATTGCTTTTAAGAATTTACAATATGATAACTTCTACCTTTCATTTTGTTTGAGCAAGGAAATAGTCCCATTAGGTCTTAGAATTACGTTTCCTAATAATCTCACAAGGGACTCAAAGTTATATAAGGAACTGGAAGTTTTGTATAACACTACTGGCTTAATAGTGATTAGGTCTCTTATAGAGCATAACAAACTGAGACTGTCTGACATTTCTCAAGAAATCCATAACCTACATTCGGTGATTATTAAACATCAAGATTTACATCTTTTATTACATGTCTTCAATGGCATTCATCCTAGAGTAACCCGACATGTAGCTACCATAGTTCACCGGAAAAAACGTAAGCTACAGAGAGATATGCTCCAATACAAGCATAATCAAGCATATCCCTTAAGAACTGATGGAAGATACAGATATAGTTACAGGAATTTGTTCAATAATTACCCTACGGCTCACAGCGGTCCTACTTCTACAAATTTTGGAAGATCTACTATTAATTCTGAAAGACCAGAAGAAGAATATGGAAATGTGTTTACTGGTAATTCTGTAGACCACAGTAGTTCTGCCACCAACAATTTTATGAGAACTACCACAGATACTATGAGATCGGATAATCAGACAATGCAGGCGGCACATCAAGACATAAACAATCCAACGGTTATTTCTTTGCCTTCCCGCCAAAATGCTATATATACTACTACAACTCCACAGTCTGATCTCGCTATGCAAAGCTTTCCCGCTGCAGTGTTGTCTGATCATAACACCCCTCGGATGTCTAATACAGAAGTAGACATTTCCCATCCTATTAATATACACAATACTGACTGGCTGTGTTCCTATCACTTCCCCATCTGTTTTAGCAAATCCTTTACGTCTCTTAAATTCACCAGGACCTACTACAATGAATATCTTAGATGACAGAGACACTAATTTTTTATCCAAAAATACTTGGTCCATGCCCTCCCCCATGATCACCAGAAGAAGAGGAGACCTTCATCCTACAAAGGCGAAGGAAGACAAATGAATCATGGGGAAAGAGGTTTCCTTACAAATTCTCCCACTACTCGTTCTTATTCCCTAAGAAACACTCATTTTTAGAAAGAGGCCAACCAGGAAGACCAAGAAGAGCTCCCACACGCTGAATGTTTCTGATAACAGCTCACACAAACTGAATGTTTCTGATAACAGCTCACACACGCTGAATGTTTCTAATAATAACTTAGTTAATGTTAACTGCAACTCCTTACCTGTAGAAACATATATACCAGATTCTGAAGTTTTCAATTTATCTGGCAGATTTTTACCTGATAATTTCAACAGCTTACTGAAACTAGGTTTTTCTTTTATTCCTGCCTACCGTGCTGACATTTCTTCTTTACTAATAGATTTACGTGTATATGTTAGGAAACTTAATTTAAAACTTTATTTCACAAAGATGTAGATGATGTAGAAGATGAAGATGAAAATGTACTATATTCTTACACTAAGCTACCTGTCAAGAAAAGCTTATATAACCCACCACTATGTAATACCTTACATATCTTTCTTAAGTTATGTGAAAAAGACTTGCGATATGTTTTAAAGCATAACTGTACTTGTAAATGGTTCAACCTTACTAATGAACAGTTAACTGCCTTAAATTCCTTATCAGCAGACAGATCACTAAGAATCATGAGAGCTGATAAGGGCTCAGGTATAGTGTTGATGGAACAAGATAAATACACTAGTATTTTATTAAATGACCTTAATAACAGTGAGTTTTATGCTATGGCTACCCTAACAGATGTCCTTCGGGCTTTTAAACATATAGATAGAACTATTATTGCATTACATAAATCTAAACAGATTTGTGATGTAATAGCTGATTTTTTAACTGTGTCAGAGCCCCAACTAGGAAAATTCTTCGGAATTCCTAAAATACATAAGGACCAGTTTAATCCTCCTTTTAGACACATAGTGTCGAACAAGAAAACTAAGACAGAAGGTATAGCAGAATTTATTGATTTTGTATTAAACCCTTTAGTACAAGTTTCACCCTATTTTCTAAGGGATTCATGGGATTTCCTTAATCTCCTTTTTCTCAACCCTCCTACTGATGAACATACTATTTTAGTTACTTAAGATATTGAATCATTGTATTCTAACATTCCTCATGATATAGGCATAGAATACTTAAGAAATTATTTATCAAAATTTACCACCTTCTCACAGGAAAAAATTAACATGATTTGCTCCCTAACTTCTCTAGTATTAACTAACAATTCTTTTCACTTTGATGGTAAGATTTTTCATCAAACTAAAGGTGTAGCTATGGGTCTAAACTAGCTCCTGCCTTTGCAAATTTAGTTTTAGCCTGGTGGGAATGTAACTTTCTAGTGTATTTACCTGGTTTTAATAATATTCTTCTGTACCGACGTTACATTGATGACCTCTTTTTTTTTGTATGGAAGGGATGCGAGTCCGATTTGTTTACATTTATTAATTCCTTATCTGATAGTATTCCATTTCTAAAGTTTAAGATTTCAGCTTTTGGGAAGCAGGTTAACTTTTAGATGTACTTATTTCCATTGATACAAATTTTTTAACTTGGAACTCTACTATATTTAGAAAAAGACATTCAGAAATAATTATTTACATTTCTGCAGTATGCATCCTCTATTTATGAAAGTTAATATGGCCAGAGGTCAGTACATCAGATTGTCTAGGATTATTTCTGATGATAATGTTTTTACATGAATGTGATGTTTTTAGTTCCTTTCTTATAGAGAGAGGTTACCCTACTGATTTACTGAATTCTATTGTTAAAGATGTAACTTTTTAAGGCACACTAATTATCCTCCTATTCTTTTAAAAGGCTTCTCTCCGAAGAAAATACAACCAATAGTATGAATGAAATACAGACTACTCCCCTTGTGACCAGTGAGTGTAATAACACTATAAATGATATAACCAATACTATGTTTGAATCACGGACTACTCCCTTGTCCTGCACCTCTCAGTCGTTTCTCAAATACATAATTCAGGACACTCTCTTTCTACACATAACTCTATAGATAGATTCACTAGTTTCCCAGTTCCTATTTGCAGGGACTCTATAGCTATTAAGAAAGTGTTTTATAATAACTGGGATATTCTTACCTCCAGCCAGGAGGTTGACAACAAATTAGGGCTAGGTCCTGTTTTTACACACAAAAATTTAAATCTTTACGTTCTCTATTTGAAAATAGAGACACTCAATTTATTGTTACACCCCCTGTCATTCATAGTAATAAAGGGATGTTTACTTGTGGAAAATGCGTTGCCTGTAAGAATATTCTTACAGGTGCCTCATATACTTTTAAACATAATAATTTTAAAATACATTATACTACATATTTTGACTGCAATTCAGACAATGTTGTTTATGCAGCTATCTGCACATTGTGTTCAGCATTTTATATTAGCCGGTAAAACAATACGCAAGCTGTCCTACAAGAATCAAAAGAGCATTGTCTTGGCTATAAGAAAATGTGATTTTAGTAATGCCCTAGCTAAACACAGTCATATATGTCCTTTGTCTACAGGATTTAAATTCATTGTGCTTGATTATGTTCATATGTTTTTTGGGGATAGAAATACTTTATTGGAGGTTAAAAATTAAGATGGCAACTAAGGTTAAATGCTAATGCCCCACCTGGACTAAATGAAAGTTTAAACATTAAATGTTTTTTGAAATGGCACAACTAACTACATATTTACTAGTGGTAGGCTTTGTTTACTTTTGTTCAGGGTTCTAAATACATTATACATAATTCAGTTAGTGGAATGTCTTGCTTCAACAGGATTCTTATTACATAATTCATGAGTTATATTTCCTAATTGGTCTACAGTATGACTTGTCATTTCACCATTACTTTGGTTATATATACAGTATTGTATTGTAATTGTTATTCTGAAGAAGTCCAACATATTAAATTGGATGAAAGCGCTAATTACTGGCTCTCAGTGTGTTTTTTCGACATTGCTATTGGATAATTCTGATTTTTACGAAGTTTTTTGGATATAGTTTATATATATA